>NC_052504.1:96559014-96572784 GCF_014356525.2 Nilaparvata lugens
GACCTTGAAACGTATAGAAATTTGGGTACCTTAATTTTTTCGGAAAGCAATACTTTCCTTACCTATGGTAATAGGGCAAGGAAAGTAAAAATCGACACATAGTTAATGACAAATTTTAAATCATCATTCCTGGACCGAAAATCAAGTAACGAAGCAGTGTGTGATTATATAACCTTATCTTTTGGACAACATTAACATTTTATCAAAATTTTTGGAGAGAAATAGTACAGGCTCAGCCTAGTTTTTCCTCCAATGTCATAATTGTAGTATGATCATTATAGTATTTTATACAATGAATGAATTAAATGAAAAAAAAAATTAGATTAAATTAAATGACAGCCACTGCTTAAGGCTCTGTAAAGGCTAAAAATAAACTTTCTACTGGTGATATTTTTCGATTTGTATATCATGAAGCTATCAAAATGGAAAAGTTTTCTTAGGAGAACATTTTTTTCTGATCATTACTTTTTGAGATATGAGCGCTTAAATTTTAAATTTTTGGGACAGAACATTTCAAGTTCGGTAAGAGGATAGATTCTTCATGGTATTGTTGATCTAGTAAAACAATTTTTTTTTGAAAATATAATTTTTTGAGAAAGTTATTCAATTTACCAAAAATGGCCAAAAATAACTCTACTAAAAGTTATTTTTAGTAAATTGATTAACTTTCCTCAAATTTGAAATTTTCAGAAATTTTTGTTCTATTAGATCACCAATACCATGGAGACTCTATCCTCTGAATCTCATGGATTTATCTCTCTTACCGAACTTGAAATGTTCTGTCCCAAAAAATTATACTTTAGGCGCTCATATGTCAAGAAGTAATGATCGAAAAAAAATGTTTTCCTGAGAAACTTTTTTCATTTTGATGTTCATGATATACAATCGAAAAACTTTTTAAATATCACCAGTAAAGTTTATTTTTAGCCTTTGCACAGCCTTAATCTAGAATATAATAAGGGATCTATTATATAATAAAGGGAAGAATCGGTGTGTACATGGAGGGGTGGGAAATTATTTACGAATGACGCATCATCACGTCTGAACTACTCAACTGATTAACTTGAAATTTTGCATTTAGCTTCTTAGTTTACCGAGAATGGATATAGGCATATTTCAGTAGGTCTAGTTTTCAGTTTGTCAAGTTTCAAATTAGACCCTTGCAGACCCCTGCTATTTGTTCAATAAAATGTTCTATAATGAGGTCCACGTTATAATGGCAGTGAAGAAAGATGGGAGAAAAACGTTGCCAAGTCTCTCCATTTTGCCACTGAGTGTACACAGCTGTTACTCAATTCATCCCATTAAATTTGATCTAATAATAATCATTCTCTTGTTAAAATAATCAATTTAATGTCAAATTGATCAAGAAAGTATATTTTTCATAATTTGATTGAAAAATTTGCTACCATAACTGAGATCAGATTTTTATTTTTATACAAACCTGAAATGGCGGCTAATTTAAAAAGCTGTGATACACCAATCTGAATTTTAAAACAACAGAAATTGAGTTATTTGGTAGGTATTCTATTCCAATTTCTTTCGAAAATAATAGAAAAATAGAAATCCTATTCAAAATAAGTAATTTTAATGGAAATAATTCTGAAATAACCTTTCAATATTATTTATACCGGTACGAGTAGGTTTACCCTATACGTGTAGGCTAACTGAAGCATGGATGAAGTCTAGGTCTAGGATGGTTAGTTATCTACGTCTAAAATGTCATTTCAGGTATTTTAATTTCTTTTTCCCATACGGTAATGTCTAAAAATTTTTTCATTGTTTCAAAAATACATTTTAAATTAAACGACTCGTGTACTAAAGTATTTCGATAAAATGAAAAAAAAAAATGGCGGCTGGGAATATTGTTAGTCTACTTTTGTACAGTCACTGTCAAAAGTAAAAATAAAATATTCTGGCAAAGTGACAACATTGCAAAGTAATAAGAAAACAAAGATATTGTCAAATTTCACTAAAAATTTATTAAAAACTTTAAAACAGAACCATGGTTTCACGTAGTTAACCAACGCATCATCAGCTGTACTGAACATTACAAAGCTAGAGAGAGATAGCGCTATCTGTTTTGTTGTATGATAGAAAAGGACAGCAACAGTATTGTCAATCGTACACTGCCATTATAATGTGGACCTCACTATAGAATGAATCACTATATATTAGGGTATGATCACATTGATATTTGTGCAAGTGCACGCGTGGTTATGCATGACCAAGCGCGCAAATTTGAAACAAAATCTGGAAAGAGCAATAGGAACATTCACACTGAACGCGTGCACTACTTGCTGGTTGCGTTTAGTGTGAGCAGTCACAACGTGTTTCAATGGCTCTATCCAGATTTCGTTTCTCGGCTCATGCATGATCTGACTTGCACTTGCACATACACGCATCCAATTTCATCATATCATCAGCCTATATATTTATTGTATCTACTACTAGCCGTCAGGCTCGCTTCGCTCGCCATATCCGTCTAGCCAGGGGGCTCCGCCCCCTGGACCCCCGACTGGATCGTCCAGGAATGAGATCAGCAGGCTCGCTTCGCTCGCCTGCATTTTTCATTTGAGCATTTTTATCATATGTTAGAACAATCCAGTCGGGTATCCAGACTAAACGTCTGGCTAAACGGATATGGCGAGCGAAGCGAGCCTGACGGCTAGTAATATAATATTCCCAGGATTGAAGTAGCAGTGCCCAATCCGCGATAAATGCATTTAAATCTTCAACTTGGTGCCAACCTAACAAAGTCAACTCAACTTAATGCCAACCTGACAAAATTATTAATTTAGTTGCCAGTTAACAATTGTTTCGAAGAGGTACTCTATCTAGATTATAGTTCTATAGTAACATATGATATGGAAATTTCAATTATAATTAAGAGATTGGAGAAGAAGAATATACATGCTAAAATACGAACTTTAAACCCTTAAAAACAACCCTTAGAGTTAAAATATTGCCAAAAGATTTCTTAGTGCGCCTCTAAAGGGCCAACTGAACATACCTACCAAATTTGAATGTTTTTGGTCCGGTAGATTTTTAGTTATGCGAGTGAGTGAGTGAGTGAGTGAGTGAGTCAGTGCCATTTCGCTTTTATATATATAGATACATTATACAATATATCTACTATACAATATCATATATCTATATATATAAAAGCGAAATAGCACTCACTCACTGATTGACTGACTGACTGACTGACTGACTGACTGACTCACTCACTCACTCACTCACATAACTAAAAATCTACCGGACCAAAAACGTTCAAATTTGGTTGGTATGTTCAGTTGGCCCTTTAGAGGCGCACTAAGAAATCTTTTGGCAATATTTTAACTTTAAGGGTTGTTTTTAAGGGTTTAAAGTTTGTCTTTTAGCATGTATATTCTTCTTCTCCCAATCTCTTAATTATAATATTGAAATTTCCATATCATATGTTACTATAGAACTATAATCTAGATAGAGTACCTCTTCGAAACAGTTTTTAACTAAATTAATAATTTTGTCAGGTTGGCATTAAGTTGAGTTGACTTTGTTAGGTTGGCACTTTGTTAGGTTGAATTCAAAATGGCGGAAAAAATGGCTGATAATTACTAAAAAACCATGTTTTTCACGGTTTTCTCGAAAACGGCTCTAACGATTTTCTTCAAATTCATACCATGGATAATTACCATGGCTGATACCATGGCTATTTACAAGCCCTATCAACTGACATGAGTCTCATTTCTGGGAAAATTTTAGGAGTCCCGTAATATACTTGAGAAAAATGGCGGATAATTACTAAAAAAACCATGTTTTTCACGATTTTCTCAAAATAACTTGACCGATTTTTTTTTCAAATTCATACTATATATCAGCTCTATCAAATAGCATGAGCCTCCTTACTGGGAAACAAATGGGGGGTCCACCCCATCCTTGAGAAATGGACTTAGTAACCTCCTTCTCGTGCATGAGGTAGGTAGGTAGCGCAGTTCATAAAAATAACACATAGTCGAAATATTTCATCTGTAGAGCAGCTGTTTTGACGACTTTAAAAAAATGACGACTAAAAAAATCATAGAATTTCACAATTTACACAAAGGAAAAAGTACTCTGAAAACAATTATATATACACGTATACAAAAGTCTGATCATAGATTCAAATATGAGCAAGGAAAGTTGTGTGAGTGTACCAAACCAGATTTTTGTGAATTGTTTCCACTTTTAATCAGCTGATGCCAAGCTTTTTATATCTGTATCTTACCGTTTCTGTAAAAATGCAGATATAATCAGCTGATTAAAAGTGAATTCCTCATGTTCGCGGCGCGTAAATCTGTACGCACCTTTAGATTTCCAGTCAGTCACTCTCGTATAGGTATGAGATAGACAGGGCTAAATAAACAAAATCTTGAATACTCTAAGGATTTAATCTGTGTTGTGAGTAACACAATTCTGAGAAAAAGAGTGTTGAAAATCTGCCTCTCGAATTAAAACGATAAGGTCAAATAATATGCAACTTTTGTGTCAATCAATATGGACTTTTCAAGAACGTAAATCGAGGTTGAGCTTGAGAAATATAATACAATAGACAGTTTCAGAGCCCAAAATATAATATATAATATACAGTTTTAGAGGCCAAGGAAGTGATCAAAGAAATGATTTGAATGTGAACTCTTATTGATCTGATTGGTTTGTTTGTGAAGTGGTCCGATGAGTTTCAGCTAAAATACACTCATGAGAGAAAAAAGTTACTCCACACTAAAAAGTATGAACAATCAGGATGCTTTTGTGAGACTATGTTCAGGTGAAACAATCTTCTGAGTTGCCTCATACTATTCTAAAGAACTGTAGATTGATAGTTTTTGAGTGATTTTTTTGTTGGTGATTTTTTGTTGGTGTTTCGGCGACCTTTTTAGGAGATAAAACGGCACGAATGTTCATGCGCTAAACGGATGCTACTAGCTCTTTTAGCTTTATTCAGACGGAGATCCAAGCACAACACTCAGCTTCCTCATTGGTCAATGACTGGTCAAGGAAAAATGCCGCCAACTCTTTCAATCAGCTACTCTCTTCTCTTCTCTCTCTTATCTCCTCTCTCTTCTACCAGTCTCTGATTGAATCATGCAATCCTCAACTGTATTCCATCATTCACTATTCTCCCACTCTTTCTTCTACTCAGCTCCTCTCTTCTGTTCCTTGATTCTGCTTTTCGCTCTTATGCTTCTCTCTATTTCACTCTCCACTGTTTTCCTCGTTTCTTTTCTCTATCATCCCTTTATTTTCTCTCGCTCTTACTCCTTGAATCATCTTCTTTCTGTTTATCGCTATCATTATTTCACTCTCTACTGTTCTCCTAGTTGCCATTCTCTGTAGTTTTCTTGTTCTATCTTGCTATTTCAACCAACATCATTCACTAACTGGAGAATAGAATGTTTGTTTTTTCAATTTTTTATTGATTAGTGATTGGTTTTATTTTGCAGTATCAAACCTTGTGACATTTGGATCCATCTTCTTTCTATTCGTGAGGTTATCGGACTTATCAAATAATATTTGACCGAGCGAAGTGAGGTCTAAGATTCAAGTCGATGGTTTGGCATTTCTCTTAATGTTTAAATGTTTATATGTTTATATGTTGCGCATCTAGGGCGAAACGCGGTAATAGATTTTCATGAAATTTGACAGGTATGTTCCTTTTTAAACTGCGCGTCGACGTATATACAAGGTTTTTGGAAATTATGCATCTCAAGGGTAATATAAAAGGAGAAAGGAGCCTCCTTCATACGCCAATATTAGACTAAAAATCAGACTATAGAATTATTCATCATAAATCAGCCGACAAGTGATTACACAGATGTGTGGAGAAGCCAGTCTATTGCTGTATTTCCATAAGGTCTATAGTTTTAATCAGGTACTTGTGGATGAGAATATTGCGTGAGGTCTACTGTTCACAGAACTAATAGTATAGTTTCTATTTTTCTGTGTCCATATCAAGCCAACCAGCTTCCTCTACAAATTTGCATGAGATAGCCTATACAAACAAATGCCCGAGAAAATTGAAATATTTTACACAATATTCGGCAATAGGCTACATATATTTAGGGCCGGTTTCCGAGCTCGCGATTTAGCTAAGTTCTAGACTTTAAACAGCTGGAATCAGAAAATTATGGCTTTCCAAAACGGGGCGTAGTTGCAGGTTTTATGATAATCTTTATTTTCTCATCTCTATAATTGGAAACATTTTTCCTTGACGAAATGAAGCATTCCTAAATAATTCAAAATAGCTGAAACTTTACAATATTTTCTCGTTATTCTATTTTGTGTTCAATTTTATAGTTTTTCGAAATTTAATTTAAACATGGTCTGCGACTACGCCCGTTTCGGAAAGTCAATTTTCTGACTCCAGCTGTTTAAAGTCTAGAACTTAGCTAAATCCCGAGCTCGGAAACCGGCTCTCGATGCAATATAATTGAATTGTATTGGATCTACAAAATCTCTTGTCTCTTCTATTATAAACGATAAATAATTGTATCATTGCATATTAATTTGCATATACATTAAAACTTAAAAACTAGACCATTCAGACATTTGGGCTTATTGCAGAATCTGAACTCTTTGCTCTTTATCATCATCTTTCATCATAAATCTTTTTCATATTCAACTTCAATTAAATTCAACAAACATTCACAACGCAAGAAAATTACTGCTGAGTAGACCTACAGTCTTTGAATGAACAAAATGTGTATGACCACGTGAGAATGATTCATTCCTTAATTTGTATTAAAGTAATTGATTATTATTTATTGAGGGTATTATAATAATAAAACGTCAACGCTCCAAAACGCCCGTCACCTTTTCCATAAATATGACAAAGAACTAGAAATTCATTTTCTTTTATTTCAGGCGAAAAAAATTATGCTATATCAACAGTTTCCTTATTTTGTTGATGGTTTTCTGGTGTGAATTGTAAATTTTTATGAATCAAATCAAATCAAAATCCATTTATTGCCAAAGACAAATTACGATTTGTATAGGCCACGTCATGAGAAAATCACATAAATCATTACATATATAATCATAGAACATAGAAACAACAAGAAATCATCACATCAACGTCTTAAAAATTCTCCATATTGAAAGAAAATATTCATCATTGTTATAAAAACAGTTTCTTATTAGAAAATCCTCAATTTTAAGTTTATATTCACTCATAGTAAGCCTCTTATATGTAACGGTAACTGATTATAAAACCTAATTGCACAAGCCCTAAAACTAATATGACTAGATTTATACCGACATATTCGTTTCTAAGGTTCACCTATTTCTTGTGTTGTGCGAATGAACATCAAAATGACTAGAGAATGAGAAGCAAGGTCTTTACAAATAATAAATATTGAAAAATAAAAATACACGGCAAACACATAATTTTCAATCCAACAAATAGCGGTTTGCAGTGCATAAGGGGAGGAACATTACACATGGTTCTTATTGCTCTTTTTTGCAAAACAAAAAGTGAATGGGAATCACTACAATTGGCCCATAATATAGCTCCATACAAAAGATGTGAATGCACATAACAGCTATAGTAGACATTTACTAAAATTTTTGAGACACTATTTCCTTTAATCTTCTCAACATAAGAACACCTCTTGTAACCTTGGGGATAGTGCAGTCAATATTATGACACTTCCATTTCATATTATTCTGTATACTGATGCCTAGAAATTTGACAGAATGCCCTGAATTCAAGTTATTATAGGATACAGATAAGTTTTGCGTTTTGTTCAAATTCAGAGCAAGTTCATTAGCATTACACCAATCAGACATTAGTTCTAATTTTTCATTTAATAAGGTTTCTCTTCTGTTGAGATCGGTCACGATATTTAGGCACACATCATCTGCATACATATAACAAGTTGTGCTCTCAACTATTATGCAATCTATGAGTTGACATGAAGAGTAACTATTATTATTATCAACTATGAAGAGTAAATTATAAAAATAATAACCATAAGTCTTATCTCTTATGTTGCAGAATACCCAGTATTCCTCTCTTCTGATTCTGATAAGTGTTCAAATAGTAGAACATTGAACTTGTGAAACGATTAATATTCCACGTCTCAATTGAATATTAGAATAGTGGTTTCAAGGGAAACCTGATTTTCCGTATTTTATGAGACAAACTCAAATATGCTAATGAATCCTTTTGTTTCGAAATCCCAAAGCTTTTAAAACTAATCCAGATCAGGAGATTATACTACAATGATTCTATTCGAATAAATAATGAATTAATAGAAACTACTGAGGAATTCACTAATCAGATTCTGGCACCAATAAAACACATTAGTTCTCCTACTAGTCAAAACAAAATGTGACTTTTACGTCATAATCAAGGGTCATCAAGATCATAAAAATTTATAATTGGACGAATTAGTAAAAAATCAGCACTACTTAACATAATCAGAAAATTTATATCCACTAGATTCTCTTATGGCTGTGTCAACTAAATTGAATTTTTCAGGTTTTACGAGGCTGCAGATCATAATTTTTTCAGAAATGGCGACCAAAATTCATTTTTCAAGTTTAATGATCGTTGATATTTTTCAAGTAGGCTTGTTAAAAAATGAGAATATTTTGGCTTGAAATACTGTATATTACGTAGTTTACTTTACCAGATTATACCTGTAGATGAATCTACTAGTTTCAGACTAAACTACAGAGGATATCACGCAACAAAGAGCTGTGCAGGTAACCGCGCACTTGTGCGTGTGAGAGTCAATGTGGTCCCATCAAGCAGGAAGACGTTTA
Organism: Nilaparvata lugens; assembly: GCF_014356525.2. Taxonomy (NCBI): domain Eukaryota; kingdom Metazoa; phylum Arthropoda; class Insecta; order Hemiptera; family Delphacidae; genus Nilaparvata; species Nilaparvata lugens. The sequence continues at coordinate 96,567,805 of NC_052504.1, forward strand.
GAAATATAATTATTGTCGAAATAAATTACAAATCTCTACTTAGACCAGGGACATTGAACACAGAATACCAACTTCATAGAATATCTCAAGATATATCTCATACCGGTATGCATATAGATATAATATCTCATGTAATCATGAGGTGGTTATGCAACTACTTCTATTGAGATAAACGCGTGTTGTAGGCCTTGAAAAAAGAAAGAGCACGTTGAGAGAAACTAGTTCTTTGTGGTGTTTGTAGTTTTTAATTAGTTTTTTGTGCTTGAAATACGTGGAACAAGTGAGTCGGATTCACGTTCATTGAGAAATTCATCACCGGATCAATAAAATGTAGTAAGTAGTAACTGGTTGACGTAAACTTTTCAAGCTGCTGGAAACTGAATGAAAACTGAACTGGGTTTTATTTTTCATCAAGTTTCCGATTCCAGGAACAAACAAGGTGCGTGATTTCCGTTTTATGGAAATCCTAAAAACTGGGTTTTATTATCAACTAGTATCATGGATATTTATAGAAGTACTTCGTTACAGGAAATAGTCTATGAGTCTCTGTTATCATTGGTTGAATTGATAGCATAATCAATAATTTCATTCATAAGAAACGCTTGAAGTAATAATTTCATTCATTCATAAGAAGTTTGAAGTGGATTTTCACTTGGTGGTGTGTTATTTATTTACTAGTAGTTCTGTGAACAGTAGACCACACGCAGTATTCTCATCTACAAGAACCTGATTGAAACTATAGACCTCATGGAAATACAGCAATAGACTAGCTTCTCCACACATCTGTGTAATCACTTGTCAGCTGATTTATGATGAATAATTCTATAGTCTGATTTTTTCTCTAATATTGGCGTATGAAGGAGGCTCATTTTTCCTTTTATATATCCTTGAAATGCAAAATTTCCAAAAACTTGTATATACGTCGACGCGCAATTTAAAAGGAACATACTGTTAATTTATGAAAATCTATTACCGCGTTTCGCCGTGAATGCGCAACATATAAACATTTAAACATTAAGAGAAATGCCAAAACGTCGACTTGAATCTTAGACCTCACTTCGCTCTGACAATAATTTCATTCATTCATAAGAAGTTTGAAGTAAATTTTCACTTGGTGGTGATTTATTTATTTATGAATACATGGAAGCAAACAGGACATCTCCCAAAAATTGTTTTCATGACACAAGAATTAAAATGATTCATTATAAATATGTAAGAATACAAAGAATTAACAATATCAAGAGAATTTAAATGCTATTGAAATTTAGAATAATTTGATTGTATGGTATGAGATGTTGTGATATTTCTCCATAATTGATAGAATAAGACGTTGATGCTCTCAATACCATAATAGAGTGGAATTGACAACATCAACGTTTATTATTCTTTCAAAATTTATAATATTAAAGAATTAACAATATCAAAAAAATTGAAACGCTATTGAAATTTATAATATTATAAGAAAGAGGAAATATGTAGAATATAACTACATCACTACAAGTTGCCATACTACAATAAATTCAGATAAACGACAAGAAAAAGAAACAAAGGAAAAATTAATCAAATTTATACATAATGAAGTAGATATCAAGTTACAGAAGGCAACTTGCATGTTCAACTGTATTGGAAACACAATTAGTTATCTAACGAAATCTGAATAATTAAGAAAGAAATGTTCGTTGATGACACATATTACTTTATAGTACCTTGAAAATCTTTAATTATTTCCAAGGCACAATAGAGGATGAAGTTTCATGATGAAACTTGCTGTAGCGGAAATACAAGGACATGATTGATGATAGAATAGTGAACAGAGCAAAATAATGTATGAGAATTCCTAAATTTTTCAATACATGAAGATGATCTAATATTGATCAGTTCAAACATGTGAAAATAGTCAACTTGTATGTTCAACTATATTGGAAACACAATTAGTTATCTAAGGAAATCTAAAGTTTCTAAGGAAACTTGCTGTAGCTGAAATACAATGACATGATTGATGATAGAATAGTGAACAGAGCAAAGTAATGTATGAGAATTCCCACATTTTTCAATACATGAAGATGATCTAGTATTGATCAGTTCAAACATGTGAAAATAGTCAACTTGCATGTTCAACTATATTGGAAACACAATTAGTTATCTAAGGAAATCTAAAGTTTCTAAGGAAACTTGCTGTAGCTGAAATACGCAAGGACATGATTGATGATAGAATAGTGAACAGAGCAAAATAATGTATGAGAATTCCTAAATTTTTCAATACATGAAGATGATCTAATATTGATTAGTTCAAACATGTGAAAATATTCAATACGAGATGTTTTCAAGATTGATATCTTGATAAATATGGAGGAATATGGATAAATACGGAGGAATATGGATAAATATGGAGGAATATAGATAAATATGGAGGAATATGGATAAATATGGAGGAATATAGATGAATATGGAGGAATATGGATAAATATGGAGGAATATGGATAAATATGGAGGAATATGGATAAATATGGACAAAACGGTAGACAGAACATGGATAGAGAGCTTCTTGAATGATAAAAGAGAGCAAAATATGAGAGATGAACCAACAAACCAATCACGAGCAAGATCCTACCTCGCCTACAGAGCTCAAACTACACCTACTGTCTCCTCATTGGTCAAAATGGAACAGAGGAGTGGATGGGAATGACGTACCAATTACAAGCAATATCCACATTATCACACTTCCATGCTCCGCCTACTCTGTCGCTGATTGGTCAACAAGTGAAGTGCACTATTTCTGAAATATTCCGGTAGATGGTGGGAGCTATTGGGTGGTCAGACTTTCAAATTATCTCATACTCTCTCCCAATTCTTGGTAATCGTTTGTTTTTCATATTTTTGAATGAAACTGGGCTCTATTGAAGTTTAGAATACAATTTATTGAAAGATTATCTCTTTGTTTGCATTTATCAAATATCGACCATTAATCAATAATATGATTGAGAATCTATCTCAATATTTGGATTTTTCAAATAATATCATCAATCACGCTCGTATATATTATGTGCCTCTATTGAATTTGAGACACTTTGTTACAAATAAACTTACACTTATAATAATTTATCAATCTTCTGTAAACCAAATCAAAAAAATCAAATCAAATCAAAATTTATTTCCATAAAAACACTTTACAAAACAAAAATTAACTAATAATTTACGGAAAAATAGCACCCGCAAAGAAAAATCTGAGCGCGGAGTGCGAGTTGTGCTTATTTTTTACAATGATGAAAATACAATACACCGTAAATTTTTGAGTATATTAATTATAAAAACAGAACCAGAAGTAACAATGGCATATCACAATGATATTTCTTGTAGCATAACCCTGAGTCACAATGATATAACTTCTACATTAAAAACAAACATATATATATATATATATATATAATATATATATATATATATATTATATATGTGTTTTTAATGTAGAAGTTATATCATTGTGACTCAGGTTTATGCTACAAGAAGATTATCATATATATAGATATCATATATATAAGATGTCATATATATATAACAATAGTGAAGCAGTAGACATTACATAACAATAATCGACCTTGTGGGGAATTTATTGTAAAAATGTAGGGATATACTCTCCCTTTATTTTTTTCCCTCATTTATTTTATTTTTTTCTGATGGTGATCTGCAGAAACCCTAAAACTCTATTGTTGTTTTTTGTACTGTATTTATTTTCTATCATGAAATAATTTTCCTGTTTTCATAAATTTTCTAGATTGAAGAAATGTAAATCAATATGATAACAGCAAATACACTGAAGTTTAGATGATTATTCTCGTATTTATTTTTTTTCCGGATTGAAATTCAGCTCAATTATAAAAAACAGTTATTCATTTATTTAAATTTTTTTATTCTTCAAGATGGCAGCTCATTTTAGTTTGAAGCAAATATTGTTAGATAGGGTTACTGTTTTAAGGATACAATATAGTTGCTTCAATCAATCATCAAATTCTCTAGTGTGATATTTTTTGCAGCTCATCTCTACTATTCTCATTGGAAACTAAACGCAAATTTTATTCATTCTGTATTTGAATTGTTTCCTGCATACTCTAAGTCTACCTTTGCTGGTTTATCGTTATGTCGTAGGTTGTATGGTGTATCTCGTATTTCTAGTCTGAAATTACTTTTGTATGCATATTGGATAATATTTTACTATATAATTCCTAACAGTAAGTACTCCCAACTCCCGAAAAAGCTCACTACTTGGATAGAGTCTAGGGTTACCCAAAGCTGCCCTTATTATGTGCTTCTGCATTACAAAATTTTGTTTATATGACAGCCCGCGGCTCCCCCCACGCCAGAATCCCATACTGTAGAATAGATTGTACATACGCTATATAGATTAATTTAGTTATTTCTATGTCATTTATCAAATTGATTTTGTAGAATCTGAAAATGAGGTATTTCAATTTTTTGCATTTGTCATCAAATGATTAATTCCATCTAAGATGAGAATCAATTATAACACCCAGATACCTAGCATGGTCCACCTTATCAATCATTGGGCACTGACAATGATCCAGCGCAGCAGGCAAATTGCATGATGCATCATGAATTTGCAATCTTAAATTTGTTGGTTGTGATCCGGCAGTAGGGGAAAAAGCTATGAATGAACTTTTTTTATGGTTCAATGTGAGTGTATGGATATCCAAACATGTCTTGACCGTCTTCAATCCTTTCATTGCCAAATCTCTCACCTCCTCCCATGTAGAACCCGAGGAAAGCACAATGGTATCATCAGCAAATGAAATAATTGTTCTATTTTCAAAATTAAGTTTGAGCAAATCATTCAATACACCAGGAACAATATTGGAGATAACCACAGTTCCCTGGGGTTACCCATATTCCGACAAATGCACCTGATCGACTTGCTTCCTATTGATATGATTTGGTTCTGTCTTTTAGGTAGTGTTTGAAACAATC